>NC_135712.1:141836074-141883145 GCF_964656455.1 Halichoerus grypus
CCCTATGATCCAGTAATTGCACTACTCAGTATTTATCCAAAGAATACAAAAGCACTAATTCAAAGGGATACATGCACCCCGATGTTTATAGCAGCATTATTTACAAAAGCCAAGATATGGAAGCAGCCCCAGTGTCCATCAATTGATGAATGGATAAAGAAGATGTGGTATACATATACAATGGAATATTATTCAGCCATAAAAAAGAATGAAATCCTCCCATTTCCAATGACATGGGTAGAGCTATAAAGTATAATGCTAAGGGAAATAAGTCTCAGAAAAAAACAAATACCATATGATTTCACTCATATGTGCAATTTAGGAAACAAACAAAAAAATAAGCAAAGGGGAAAAAAGAGAAAGAAAGGCAAACCAAGAAACAGACCCTTAACTATAGAGAATAAACTGATGGTTACGAGAAAGGGGCAGGGGGCAGAGTTGTTGGTGAAATAGGTGATGGGGATGAAGGAGTGCACTTGTCCTGATGAGCACAGGATGATGTATGGAAGTGTTGAATTGCTCTACTGTACACCTGAAACTAATAAAACACTGTTAACTAACTGAAATTAAAATAAATACTTAAAAACAGAAAAAAAAGTAATGTGTTGAGTTTAACATTAGAGTTCAGAAATTATGCAAGGTATCTGATAGAAATAAGATACCTGGGTCACAAGCACTATATAAGATTTAGTTTAGGAAAGTCAGTCTCCCAAGATTAACTGAACAAATGAGTTGGATGAGTGGTATCTAGAGAAACCCAAACTTTAGTAACACTGGAAAGGTGTGGGGAATCCAGTCAGGTAGGAGAGCTGGGTGATAGGATAGCAGAAATGGTACCAGGATATAATAGCTCTAGTATTTAACAGCATTTGCAGAGTTGACACAAATAAAGTAATAGTTTGGGACCATTCGGTATCCTTTATTACAATCATGCTCCATTTTATATTCTCTTCTCCTTGGCTTTTCTAAGAACTGTTTCAGAACTTTATATCTCTGGGGCCTATCCAATCAACTAGAGTAATCTTACAGTTCTTTCTTTTGTCAAAACTGACCTGAGCCTGTTTCTCAGGATTTCCTCGCCTCCTTCCTGAGGGCCTATTATACAATAAAGTACTAATTTCTGAATGTGTTAACATTTAGCCCCAGTACTGGGATGTCAGGCACTGTGGCAGTTTGTTTCCACATTAAGCTGGAATAGTGGCAGATGTGGAATAGTGGCAGCCATTTTCCATAAGCGTTTCCTCAGCGATCTCAGAAAATTCTGGTAACTAGAATCTCCTATCTAGGAAATGGTCTTGAGATGCTGTAAATAGTAATGAAAAGTATTTAATTTAATTAGGCAAACTGAATTTGGGTAAATGTTTAAAAGAGACAGCCAACTATCAATGTCAGAGAAGTTTCTATCAGTAACTTTTATGGACAGTATGAGAGAGGATAAAATGCCTAACAGGCGTAACACAGAGGCCTCTGTTACTCTGGCCTGCTATGGTTTTGGCCAGTCCTATCCGAGCTGATAATGCTGTGAGTTTTTTTAAACTCATTTTCTCTTTTGCCTAATTTCTTCGTTTAAACTCATATGACCTCCCCAACCACAGGAATATTTAAACATTCGGCTCACAGTGGTTTAATTTAATGGCTCAAATGATGTCACTAAAGACCTATTTTCTTTCTGCATAGCTGCACGTCATCTACATTCCACAGCCTCCCATCTGACATACCCAGTCCCGCTCCCCTGTCCTGGTAGCAGAGTGGCTGTCCCAGCGATGACCCCATGTACTCATACTATCCTCTGCCAGCAGAGAGCAAAAGTCATTTCTAGAAATCTACACACACACACACACACACACACACACACACACGCACACACACACACACACAAAAGTTTTTCTTTCCTGGAAGCTCCAGTAAACTATCTTCTGTAGTCTCACTGACTCTGAAAGTTTACCCTCATCCACTCCACTACTGTGGAGTTAACTGCATTCAAGCTACATGTTTGGGAAAGGGGAACATAAGGATTCTTGAAGGAAATCCAGGTTTCTATTGAGAAGGGGAAATGGCTGCTGAGTGGGTAAGAAAAAAATGATGACTACATCTTCCTTCATGTCATTGTTCGTATCTTTTCTCTAGAATCTGTGTTTATTATAACTTGTGATCTTGAGTCACAGTTTAGTCATTGATCCCTCTTTTTAAGTTTCTCTTTTTGTTTTGTAAATATCCTTTTAGATAAGAATTAAAGGTCATTTTTAAGAAATTCAAACCCACATATTTTTATTTTCTGTAAGTGGGCATGAAATTCATGAAGGAGGACACTGGTTAAACATAGTTGCCTCTCATAAATATTTTTGAATGGTATGTGGGAAACACAATTCCTTTGGTCAAAGGAAAGAGAAAAACAGTCCCAAAACTGTAGAAACATCTGTAGTTAATGTTCTAGGAAAATAGTGTCCATGTAGCCTTCAAGTTAGTGAAGGAATGTCCCCAGGCTCTAAACAGAAACTTAAGTCTTCTAGGATAAAGAAGTCAAGAACAGATGAACTAAGTGGGACCAAGCCAAGGAAAATCAGGACATAAAAATTAAGAATAGTGTGATACCTATATTGATTTTTCTTTCTGTGTGACTTTGGTTGCCTTACTTCCTCTATTGTCTTACTTCTGGTCCTTTTGTTTATACAGTTTTTATATCCATTAGTTTTATTCCCTGTTGGAACTGCTTCTTACATGCTTCTGTCTATGATCAAACCCTTTATTTCTTATTTTTCCAGTGGATGAAAAAATATTAAGATTTAGGGTAATTTTTCAGCCCTTCCAAGTTAACCATACCCAATTTTACCTTCTTTGTTTAAGAATGTTACCCAAATGTCACTGGGTCCCCCAATATTTTGAAACCAGATAAGATTGACTGGAACCCCCAATTCCATACCCTTTGGAAGTCCACAGCTTTCTGAAATAGGTAAACTTTTCTAGGGTATTATAGGCACCTCTGTCTGCTCTCTCTGTTCTTCATTGTGTTAATTCAGATGTGAGTTTATCCGCTTTCCAGTTTTCACACAAAAATCCTACTCAGAATAACATTAATGAACTCTTGGGCATGCTCAATAATGGACACATGATGGGCATTTAAACAATCTCAAATTGATTGTAAAGATGCATCCCTGTGCTTGAAATGCCCTTTCACCACCTCCCCCTGGTGTAATTTCACCCACTCTTCCCCTCTATATCCTTAGGCTCATTCTGCGCATGGGCATCTCTCCCCACCCCCACCCCATCCCCACAGCCACCCCTACCGTGTTTCCTCTGGCTCTCCCTTTTTCTCAAAAATGTAATTTCCTCCCATTTCGCCTCTTTATAACTATCTTTTCATGTAGGTTAAGTGTCTGTCACCCATGCCTTTAGGGCCCTATGTCCACTCCAGGTGTCTCAGTGTAATTTCTATGAGAAAATAAATGAGCATTTCCTGCCTAAGCTTATTTCTGATCCTAAATATTAAGATAATGAAAGTTTTGTCTTGTTATAATGATAATACCAACAAAAATAAAACCAATAATAGTGACCGTTCCTATCTATTAGGTTCTTATTAGGTACCCAGCCCTGTGCTAATGGTCTTGTATGCATTATTATTTCCAAGAAACCTTTAAAGCATAAATGTTTGGGTCTATTTTACAAGAAAACTGAGATTTATAGATACAAGCTTAGATCTTACTTAACCATCATGCTAAACAATGTAGACATATTTTCCTAGTTTTATTGTTTGTTATTATTCTACAGGGACTTTAACTTTCTTTCATGTTGCCCTGAAAATCAAATGGAAAGTTATTTCTAAATCCATATTGTTAAATAGGTGATGATTATTTTTAAAAATAATCTTTATGTAGTCTTATACTCATGCTCAAATTGAGTAATCCTTTTGCGATGTGTATCAACAACTGTCCCAGAAAATGAGGTTTCCACTTTTTTTATTTGTGAATACATACATATTTACCATAAACATCATTATCTTTATCCTTAATTTGCTAAATTTGAAGCCTAGTGTTAGAGTCATTTATTTTTTAGATGCTCTTCAAACTGATATGGTAAACTATGAACAACCCCCAAATCGGCTTATTGTCAAACATCTAGATGCCAGGAAGTAAAACAATGCATTCATAAAATGAGGATATTTCTTATGTGTTAAATTAGAGAGCACCAAAAATACTGCATTAATTTGTTGATATTGCCCCAACACTTAGTAGTCAATATACTCAAAATAATAACAGCAAAAACAAAGAACAAGAAACAAAACCCAAAGAAAAGTGCTTCAGTTTTGCTACTAGATTATTTTATGGATGGAAGGTTTGGCTATCTTTCAGAGAAGCTTTTCTGATCAACACCAATGATAAGGAGAGTAATTATAGGCATCCCCTCTCCCTGTCCATTAAGAAATTCTGAAAGCACTTGTGAGTCAAGAGTAATAATACCCAATGGTGGTTTCTGAAACGCATTTTCAAGATTCATTCATTTTGTGCAGTTCTGTACAGGGAACATTTGCATAGGCTTAGATTGAACTTGAATTCAAACTTCCAACCCTCTAGAGTGAATGGCCTCTAGTAATGAACAGGTGGGAAAAAAAGAAAGACTATGTATCCAACAAGTGATAGTTTTAGCATGACTTACAGGCATTCATATATCAGGCTGTGAAACCATCTGAGATCTCACCTGGCCTGGCTGGAACCTGGAGGTGAGCAAATGCCAACAGGCTTCTCTCTCTGGTCTCTGGAATCACCATCCTAATTCAATCGGCTGGGGCTTCCGCCTTCATACAGTCTTTATCGTCAAGATACTCCATACTGCTTGCCCAGTGGATCACCCATTTACTGCTGACCTCCTATGCTATCTTTTCCTCTGTGTCTTTCTGAAAGTGCTTTGTAAAACACAAAGATAAATTCCTCCACATCCTCATGCTCCTCATAAAAAATTATTCCTTCTTCATGTCTCACCTAAAATTGTTGTCCTGAGAACATTATGGACCTAACCATAATGGCTGCCCCTCTGAAATCTTAAAACCCTCATACTTGTTTATTAGCATTTCATTCTTGCATCTCTCCTTTTTTGCTGCATCTATCAACTTTCCCTATTCCATTTCTTTCCCTGTCCAGCCGAGAAAACATTGTGTATCGTTTCACCTGTTCTCTTGCCAGCACCCTCACTACCACCATTAATTTCAAATATTTACCTTTCAACCTATTCCAATGAAAAGATTTCACTCATTTGCCCTTGTGTTCACAAGCATGCTAACCATATTCTCCCTGAGTTTATAGTGTTCACCCTGAAAAATCCAATGGTTTTCTATTCATATGCCAAATTCCCGCTTAATGCAGGTGAGATGTTCTCACTCAGGCTTGAAGCAGTACTTGCAGTTTCAATTCCTGAGTGAATCTGGCCTTTTCTTATAATTTGGGGTTTCTAGTATATGAAGGCTCAAATCAAGAGTCTCCCCCAATATTGGGTATTTTCTATTAAAGAATTTTGGTGGGTCTTAGAAAAGTCTCCTCTCTACCCTTTGTAATAATTTTCATTAGCTTTCTTTCATGCCATAATGCACTTCCAAAGAAATGCCAAACTTGAAGACACACTATAAGCACATTTTATCTACTAATTCATTTATGTCATAGGCATTGTATTAGGGTTCTGTACAGAAACAGAACTAGTAGGAGATAGATAGATAGATGATAGATAGATAGATAGATAGATAGATAGATGATGGATAGATAGATATAGATAAATACGATACATAGATAAATAGATAAAGAGGAAACTTATTATAAGAATTGGCTTGCATGATTTTAGAGACCAAGAAGTCCCTGTCTGCAAGCTGAAGAACCAAGAAATCTGGTATAATTCAGTCCAAATCTGAATTTTCACTCCACGGGAGCCAATGGTATAAACTCCCAGTCTGAGGCCTAAGAACCAGGGGACCACTGGTGTAAGTCCCTGAGTTGAAAAGCCACAGAAGCAAGAGCTCCCGTGTCTGAAGGCAGGATGTCTTAGCTCAAGAAAAGTGAGAGAACATTTGCCCTTCCTCTACCTTTTTGTTTAATCTGTTCAGCCCTCAGGGAATTGATTGATGCCCACCCACATTGGTGAAGGCAATCTTCCTTCCTTAGACTAACAATTCAAATATTAAAGGTTTCTGGAGAAAGTCCTCACAGACACACTCAGAAATACAGTTTTCCCAGCTATCTGGGCATCCCTTAGCCCAGTCAAGTTGACATATACAAATCATCATAGGCATCAAGATGAAAACAAAGGACTAGGATTTCTGTGCTCTTCCCTGAATAACCGTATAGCTCCTGTGGGTTATACAGTTTGAGTTTTTCACCCAGAGTGCTGAATTATTCATCCATTTTTGCATTCATTCATTCATTCATTCAATAATTGCATATTAGGTGCCAACCATAATGAATCAGGCATAGTGCCTCTAGGAGCTTTCAGAGTTTGAGTGCTAAGAGCTGTAGCAGAAGTACAGATAAAGAGCACTCAGGTGTCAGAGGAGAGAGTGATCACTTCCAAATTAGGGATGGAAACGAGGCTTCATATAGGAATTTAGCATCAGGACTCAGTTTGAGAAACAAGTTTAGGATGGGTGTCATGGGTGAATGGAAAGATGTTAGAACACAGTGGAAAGCAAAAGGCACAGAGGAAGGAAGTTACGAAAGGAGGACTCATCACTGTGAGCAGGCAGAATTGGGTAAAGCCAAGTGTAAGTGAGATATTATAGGTCACAATGATTCTGAGAACTCAGTGCAAGTAGGTTGAAATTTACCACAAGATAACATTCTTCATCTCTCCACTTTTGACAGCTGTCGTCAAATAAACTGTTCTCCAGTTCCTGTGGCCAGGAGTGCAATCTTGACTCTGGCACCAGAAGGTCTATTTCCCGCCAATCCTCCTATCTTTTGCATTTGGTTCTTTTCTTTGAATGCTTCTTATCCCTGGAGGAAATAATGATAACATCTATAGCCAGGCAGAAACTCCTCCATTATGTTTTTGTATTACCAAAGTTAAATATGCTTATAGAGGTAGAACAGTGCCATGTAAATCTTTGTTTTTTCCTAAATATGAACCATTCCTAGAAGTATTTTTCTCAAATAGCTTTATGCCCAATTCCTTGTTGATTTCTCTTCTTTCCTCCTTATTTAGAATGTTGATCCATCTTTTCCTTTCTTTCCCCTTCCTCCTTGTTCTCCTTCATTTGTTCCCCACCCGTGTGGATCAAACTCTTATATGAATATTCTAATGAGTCGAATAGGTCAAGCTTTTTCTCTGAAGGTCTTTTCACTGAAAAACAAACATATCAAAAAAGAACATGTTTGTTGACTCTTGTAGAGACCGGATTCTTTCAAAGGATATTGTGGGGCACCCTCATTTCCTCTTGTTGTGTCTACTCTGGTTCACTGGGATGACTGGCATTCACAATGTGTGGGCCTGAGATGGTTGAGAGGAAATGTGTTGCATGCAAATGGAATTTACAGTGTGTGTGGCACCCTGGATCAGTTCCCTTCCTTCAACTGAAGTGTCTTTACGTAGCTCAAATTAATGCTTTAGTCACAGGCTTAAACAGAAAACAACAGAGTTTCCATTGAGGACTTCTTAGTTCACTTGTCTACCTTCTTGACAAAGTCCTTCAGTTCTTTCATTTCCAAAATAAAAAAAAAAAAAAATTAAATATTTAAAAAAATTTAAAAACCTGGTTTCCTTGAGAAAAGATTAAATGAGTCTGAAGAAGCTGAGGACATTAGTTGTTTGGGCTGTGTGTTCCTATAAGTTTATGAAAGAACATCTAGATAATAGGTCAGTCAGATCATTTGTTAAGTGAATTCTTTCTGATACTTTCAAATTCAGAGATTGATTTAAATAAATGATTTGACCTCAGTAGCCTCTCTCATTTGAAAAGGTCACCACTTTACAGAGACTTTTAATTCTTTACCATCAATAAATCATACTAATATGCAAGAACAGTAGAGAATGTTAAACAACAAAGAAGGCATAAACCTTCAAATGCAAAATGGAAAGACTAACAGAAGAAAAGTAGTAACAATACAAAAGATGAACCTGCAAGGATTTTCATTTGCCTCGCTGTTCCCAGGTACTGTGGTGAATGTAAGATTGGCAACAATGAACAATACATAAAATTAAATAGCTTCATATACCTAAGATCAGAAAATAGGAATAAACTATCCAGAACACCCAGTGGGTCAGTAGCAAAATCTGTTTCTCCTAGGTTCTGTTACATCCTATTGCCCAATCCATGTTTCAACACTATCATATATGCTCATTTAAAACTTGGCACATAAAAGGGGCTCAGTAAAATTGTATTGGATGTTGCTAGTAAGTGAATTAAGACTATATATCTATCATTGGAATTTCATAAAGAGCACCTAGGTCTCTCATTTCCCGAGTTCCTCATTTCTGTTGATCTTTTTTTCTACCTTATCCTAGAATTTGTTAATAGCAATCACTGCACCAACTCCAAATCTCAATTTTGAAAATAACTCAAATTCACACTGGCCATTCTCTGACTACCACCTCCGTCCTTCTACAACCACTTTAATGACCCTTATTGCAATAATTCTTTGACACCATTAAGCCTGCCTACCTGCTTATTGCCTGCCACTTTGTCGGTATCAGTTTTCTCCTTCATTTGCTCACATCTGTGCCTAGTTTAGATCTTATACTAGAACACTGCAATCACTTCCTTTCATGTGTTCTCACCTCCCCTGCTCACTTTTCCTCCTGGTAAAACTTTGTTCCTGCTTGCAATTCTCAGTCTGCTCCATTCCTTTGAATAGCTGAATGTGGCAAGAATAAAGACTGCCACCAATGCTGCCAAGTTTCACGGTAATTTTATGAGCACACAACTTAAATGGGCCTTCAGCACTGCCCAGAAATCTTACTGCATATCCCTGGTCCATTCGCTCTCACTCTCCAAGACAACCATGTCATACCTTCTCCCAAACCTACTGCCTCTCACTTGCACCTCACATCTTGCCTCAAAAAATAGAAATAATGACAAGAGAACTTAGGTACCTTACAAATCTCCCAAGCTTGTGTCTGAATCCACTCAATCTAGCCTGTTTAAATGGATAAGTTGGCCCTGCTCTCCCCTAAGGTCAACCTTTCCTTTTCTCTGTTGGTCCTTTTTTCTTTACTGTGAACACCTTTATAGAATATAAAGTATGTACAGAAGAATGCACAATTCATAAGTTTATAGCTCAGTAAGTTTTAGAAAGTGTGGTGGTGGATACTCATGTTTCTACCACCTAGATCAAGATATAAAAGGTCCTATTATTACAGAAGCCTCTTTTGCGTCCCTGCCCTTTTATTATCTCCATAAAAATACCCACAACCCTGACCTCTATCAACACAGATTTGTTTTGATTGTTTTTGAGCTTTAAGTAAATAAAATTATACAGTATAAAGCTTTTTATGCTGGTCTTTTTTAAAAATTCAACATTATATCTGTTGATATATATATGTATATATGTGTATATATATATATACATATATACATATATATATATATATATATATATATATATATATATATATATATATATCTGGAGATTCATCCACATTTGTAGAGCAAGGATTCTTTTTTCATTGTTTATATCATACAATATAAATATATTACAACTTATTAATTCTACTGTTGAGGGACATTTAGGTTATTTCTAGCTTGGAGCCATTATAAATAATGCTGCTCTAAATATTTGACACATATCTCTTGGTGTACATTTGAAAGAATTTCTATTGTGCACATACCTAGGAGTGGGATTGCTCATTCATGGATTCTGTAAATGTTCTGCCAAACAGTTTTACAGAGTGGATGTACCAATTTATATTCCTACTAACAGTGTATGAGAGTTCCAATTGTCTACATTCTCTTAACACTTGGTATTGTCAGTCTTTTTCATTTTTGCCATGCTGGTCAGACTATAGTGTTGTATCATAATATTTTTAGCTTGCATTTTCTTGATGACCAGTGAGTGAGGTTATGTATTCATATGCATACTGGCCATTTGGAATTTAGATATTCTCTTTCCTGAAGTGTCTGAGTGACTATATATACATGATTTTTGTTGTTTTGTTTTTTAACTGAAATTTTTATTGAGATTTTGTAGATTCACATGCAGTTGTAAGAAATCATATAGAGAGACATCCCTTGTACAATTGCCTCAATGTCCCCCAATGGTAATATTTTACAAAACTATAGTGTAATATCACAAGCAAGATATTGACATTGATATAATCTACAAATTTCATTCAAATGTCCCCAGCTTTACTTATACTCATTTGTGTGTGTGTATTTACTATACAATTTTTACCTATATAACTTTTTTAGCTACCACCACAGTTAAGATATTGAACAGTTTCAGTATCACAAGAATCCTTCTGTTCCACTTTTATACCTATAAATGCCTCCCTATTAGTCCCCTACCCCCATGTCTAATCCTTGGCAACCACTAATTTGTTCTCCACTTCTAAAATTTTATCATATAAAAAATGTTATATACATGGAATCACACTATATAATCTTTTAGAATTCTTTTTTCTTGCTCACCATAATTCCCTGGAGATTCATGTAAGTTATTATGTGTATTAATAGTTCATTCAGACTCATTTTTAAAAATTCAGTGTTCAGTCTTCTTACTGACTGTGGATCTTTTTAAACAATATACATTCTATGTATAAGCTTTGTCAGATATACGTACTGTAAATATCTTTTCTTTGTTTTCTGATAATTGGCAGTTCTTAGTTTTAATGAAGCCCAGCTATCAATATTTTCTTTTATTATTAGTTATTTTTCAGTCATGTTTAAGAAATCATTGCTATTCTCAATTTCAAGAAGCTTTCTCCTCTTTCCTTTAGAAAACTATATTAAAATACCTTTCATATTTATAGCTATGATCTGTCTCTAATATTGTACACTATGAGGTATTGTATAGTATGAGGCAAGGATCTGGGATCATTTTTCCTATAGAGAGATACCCAGCTTATCCAGTATCATTTATTAGAAAGATCATTCTTGCCTACATTGAATTATGGTGACACTCTTTCTCTCCTTGCAACAATACCACAATATCTTAATTGCCATGACTTTTTAGTAAATCTTGGTGTCTAGTAGTATGCATCCTTCAACTTTTTTTTTTCCCCCAAACTTTTCTTGGATATTCTGGGTCTCTTGCCTTTCCATATAAATTTTAAAGTGAATTTGTTGACTTCTACCAGGAAATGTGCTTGGATTTCAACTGGAATTACATTGAATTTATCTTTTTTTTTTTTTTAAGATTTTATTTTTTTTGTTTATTTGACAGAGAGAGACAGTGAGAGAGGGAACACAAGCAGGCAGAGTGGGAGAGGGAGAAGCAGGCTCCCCGCTGAGCAGAGAGCCCGATGCGGGGCTACATTGAATTTATCGATTCTTTTCAGGAGAATTAACATTTTAACAATATCGAGTCTTCTAATCCATGTATGTGATATATCTCCTCATTTATTTAGGTCTTATTTAATTCCTGTCATCAATGCTTTCTAATTTTCAGTATAGAAGTTTTCATGCCTTTTCTCAAAGTTATTTCTAGGTGTTTTATTTTTTGGTGCCATCAATATAGTATTATTTTAAATTTCATTTTTAATTGTCAGCTGTTGATATATAGAACTAGTTTTTTATTAACTTTATATCCAGCAACCTTGCTAAACTCCCTTATTAATTCTAATAATTGTTTTTTAAATAAATCAGTCAATCAATAAATAAAGCAAATATTTTTTTAAAAAAATTGAGAGGGTGGAAGGAATTCATGATGCCTATATAGAGTTGTTTGAAGTTCAAATTTTAGACACAGTTTCTCAATCAGCTACATTTCCATAGTATTATATCTTATTTTTATTACTACCACAGATCTGTGCTGCACAAGCTCGAACCTAGCAGGCTTTGGATTTTTCCAATACATTCATGAAAATTCCTTTCTCTGCAAAACTGAAGGCCTCCTTAGCCTGTGATTATATGGGAATGACTACTTCTCCCTGTTGCACTGAGGGTGAGATTTCATAAATTTCCAAGCTGAGAGCAACTTCCAAGACTCTTCCTTGTTACTCTCCTTGCTATGTGTTGCCAAAAAATGGTGCCACCCCAGAACACAATGTTGACATTGTATATTTTTTGTTTAATAATTTAATGCACACCTCTCTGTGGATTGTGTTTAGTACTATTCTAGGGAATTGGGTGAATATTATAGATTACATACTCCTAAGAATTCTGGGCTTCAATTTTTATCAAGCCATCTACTGGCCATCTTTCCTCCTTTAGTGTTTTTACTCCTAGTAAGTGAAGTATATGCTACTATCTGTATTCACCTCCACCTACTCTTCAGGGATAATTATTTCATTTCTCACAACTGTCTACTTTGTTATTTCTGTTAGTACCCACTTTATAAATTAGTACTAGCACAAAACACCATGAAAGCATTCATTACTATTTTCTGGATGAGGATCCACTTCATTCTCCAACATTTTATTGGCAGAAGTAGAAAGACTATAGGAAGAATGTATAGTGGGGGCCCATATAGGAGTCTAGCCTAGTGGACACTTTCCTTTCAAGGAGAATCTCTCCAGCTTTCCTCCTCTCTGTGGATGGTCTGTCATTCATTGTGTGGCATGGAGACTTAGAGACCTTCTTAGAATTTCATTCCAGGCAGCAATTACTGCTTAGTCAAAGCAAGCATGTGAAATGATACCGATTCGCCATCCTGGGTCCAGGTATTACTCCCCAGCTCTAAAATGACAGAATTTTACAAATCTACACACCACAAAGTATCTCTATCTGAGGTAACACCATGCCTCTCTCTCAGCCACTCACCCAACCCAGGCTGTTCCCTTAAATTTCCTTTGTTAGAAGAAACTTTACAGTGGATGGCCTTGAAAGTAATTCACACTGCATTCTGTTGGCATCATCTTCCATGATGCTGCTTTTTTCTGCTCAACTTCCTTTCTGAGGTGCATTTTTGCAACTTTCCTGTATCCTTATTGACTTTCCAGGTTTGCTAGTACCTGGACAACTCCCCTTTCTGGAATTTGTTAAGCAGCTTGAAGAATTTTATAGCAAGGACTAGAAGCACCAATTTAAAATCTAAGCAGTATAGTGACAACTCCAAATGAGCAAGTTTGATAAATTATTTGAGGAAATTTCAAAAATTCAAATGTAGGAAATTCCTTGCTACTCCCTTGCTCTACAAATTATTAAATGAAAATTTCCTCACAGGAAATATATAAAACATATTTGTTTTGCTTTGGTGGGGGAAGAGAAAGTAAATCCAGAACTAAAAATGTGGAGTTTTGTTTCCTCTGAAATAATCAATGATTCCACAGTAACAGAAACAGTTTGTCCTGACTTAAATAGGCAAAAACACAATTCCTCTCCAATTTCACCATTTTTTTTCTGTCTTTGTGTAACTATCTTGGTGATGCAGCGTCTAGACTTCTTGGAACAAGTGATGGAGTCTGGAATTTATTCTGTGGGTTTGAAAATGGCTATTCAGGTCTCCTTCGAACTTACATGTGAAAATCCAGTGCTTTTAGAATATGTAAAAATAATCAAGCTGTTTACCAAAACCATAAAATTTCTCCATTCATGCCTAAACCTTGGGTTGCTACCAACAAGGAAATATCGTATGGACGTACTCCTTTTATCCACATCATCTCACTGCAGTGTGGTTCTCATCAGCCATTGTATCAAAAAAATGCAAAATAATTTGCACTCATGAAAGAATGGTGGCAGATATATTCTAGTCTTTGAAACATACCAATAAAAGAAATTAGCTTAAAGGATATACATCCATTCTTGATATGGTTTTAATAAGTAATCCACCAGAATTTATCAAGCCGAAAGGGCAGATTTCTTATATCGCAGGGCATTCTCTTAGTCTTTTGTCATTTGTTAGCTGGATAAAATAAGTCTCTGAGGCATCCAGATCTAAACAGTGTTTGTGCAGCCTGGATTATTAAGTCTGACTGTAGTTTATCTGTGCTCTTAAGGAAATCAAACTGTGCTTGCCGAGAAAGTTCAGAGTTATTTGTCACCAATTACCTAAAGCTGGGAGTTGATCTTACACATAGCTGGAGCCATTTCCTGTAAGCATTTGCTCCGAGTTTTACAAAGCTGTCACTTCTGGAGGCTTCACCCTAGAATATATGTGTCTACTACTGCAGAGTTTTATTGCAAAAGTTTATCCAGAAATAATCTTATGGGGCATAAAGCTCCACAGTATTGACTTGTTTAAAATAAGCCTATTCCTAATTTTCAATGTTCTCAAACTCTGTCTATTATCTTTTCTGTGAGGGGGGAAAAAAAAAGATTTTTTTTTTTTCATTAAAAGATACAGCACACTAAACTGAGCTGATGTCATTAATACTATAAAATCTCTCTTGGTTCTGTTCAGAGGAGTAGCAGAAGAGTAAGTTAAATTGTAAAACAAGCATATAGGGTAGTCTTCCTGGAAGAAACTTAGGTATTGTGAGTACGAAGTAAAATTTAAGAAATGCATGGAAATGAAATGGCAATAAAAATATTATCCAAAGCATATCATTCCATGTTTCTTAATTGGATCTCCAGTTTTTCCAGCCCATTAACAACAACAACAACAACAAACCATCTTGATATCTATATTAGATGGAAACAATCTAAAGGAAAGTCTTAAGACCTTATTTACTTAATTTCAAAGATAAAGAAATAGACTGAAAAATGTCCTCAGTCATGGGTCAGAAGAACAGAAGTTTATTCCTATTACACGGGATCTTATCTCAATCTGTAAAATGGGTGAGCCGTCCTTCCTAGCTCACACCATTGTTCTAAAGAGGAGTATGAATTTGTGCCATAAGCAGTTCAGTCTGGGCCATGTTTACAACTTCACTGAATGTCTTGGAAGTTGTGAAAATATACTGATTCAGTTCTACTGGACAAAACACAGATGAGGGTTCGAATTAAGTCAGAGTTATTTGAAGAAGATTAGCTAAGAATCACATAAAATGCTTTTCATTAACTACACTGTCTGAGAACTCTAGTTTGGCAAGGGAGGTTGGTGAACTAGTGAACTAGAGAACTAGTGAGTGTTGCTCTGAGTGACCCAGGCCATGCCCCTACTTATAACTCATAGAAATGGCTCCTGAGGGATGCAGACAGATCAAAGTAGTGTCCTATAGGTAAGTACCAGTGGTATCATATTCTCAGGCAAAAGATACACTCTCACTTATTAGACCCAGTTGCAAAGTTTGGAATTACTAACTTTGGAATAGAAAATACTCAAATCAATGTATTCTTTTACTAGTATATTATAAGCCTTGGAAAACCATGACCAGAAAGTAGAACATGTGCCCCAATAGAATCAGCTCTGGGCTTACATAAATTCATAGTTGGCAAAAATATATTCCCCCTTGCTAAAAATCTACTAAGGCTTTCAAGATTCAATTAGAGAAGCATTTTCCAAAGTATGTTCCTTAGAGCACTAGTTCTTTTTTTTAAATTAACATATAATGTATTATTTGTTTCAGGGGTACCAGTCTGTGATTCATCAGTCTCACACAACACCCAGTGCTCACAACAACACATACCCTCCCCAGTGTCCATCACCCAGCCGCCCCATCCCCCGACCCGCCTCCCCTCCAGCAACTAGTTCTAAGCAAAATTAGTAGATGCTACCGGAAGGAAGGAAGGAAGGAAGAAAGAAGGAGGGAGGGAAGGAAGGAAGGAGGGAAAGAAGGAATGGTGTCTTAATCATCTTTTTTTTTTTTTTTGAAGATTTTATTTATTTATTTGACAGAGACACAGCGAGAGAGGGAACACAAGCAGGGGGAGTGGGAGAGGGAGAAGCAGGCTTCCCGCGGAGCAGGGAGCCAGATGCGGGACTCGATCCCAGGACCCTGGGATCATGACCTGAGCCGAAGGCAGATGCTTAACGACTGAGCCACCCAGGCGCCCCTTAATCATCTTCAAATAGGCTGCTATAAAACTTGACTTCTCAGTTTTTATTGTATGTCAATATCACAAAAGAAGATACATTCGGCAGCATTTGCCAGAATGCACTAGAACACAGCTCTTTTCTCAGCTGAGCTACCATTCAAAAATAAACATTATAGAAAATGCTCAAAGGATTTTAATAACCTATATAATATAAGCAAAACACCTATCTGAACTGTTATCCCTAAAATACTTCCTAGAGCAGTTTTGTTAGCAAGGCAGACACCTGCCGTAGAGCTCTAGATGTGGAATATATTTGCTGAAAGGTGACTCCCGAGTTCTATACTTATTTGAAAAATTGATAGCAATCACATACCTGAGTACTTATGTCTGCTTTAAGACACAAGGACAATAATGAGCAGAGTTGGCTAAAGTATATGTTTAAAGGTTATACAAATAAACTACGGGGGTGATGAAATTACTATCTACAGTGAGCTCAGAATTATTAACAGCTAAGGGCATGCAAGATTTGTAACTGGAAATGGAAGGCTTTCTTCTTGCAACTTTTTCTTCAGCCATTGAACAATTATTTATTGAGTATCAGGCATGGCATGGTGTGTTGGAAGATACAGAGACATGAAGAGTTTGGCCCGTGCCTTTAAGGAGACGACAGTCTGGACAATTTCCATAGAAAATTGATGGCTGCTATGAGAACACAGGAGATAATACATAGAAATCTGGTGATTTTTAAGTGTAAACCGAAATTAGTAATATCTCTAGGCCATTCAAATAGTTGCTCTTGGTCCAAGTGACAAGTTTTTTTTGTTTCGTTTTGTTTTGTTTAATATAGATTGGAATTGAACTTAGTTGTCATTAGTGTTACCCAGTTATTAGTTGCTACATGTGGATTATAGACAACAGTTTGGTTTGTTTGATTTAGGGTTGTTTCATTAAGCCTGTCTCTATTTTTAGCAAGTGGATACAGTAAGACAGTTTTTAGTTTAGGATGGAAATACATTTATTCCAGAGTTGCTTAATTGCTATCATTCTCCATGAATACCGACCAACAACACCAACAACTGAATAACTGATGAGCTCATCTCCATTCAGATATTCCCCTTGATTCAGAACCATTACGTCGCTTGCACACTGAAAGGACCAGGATACACAAAACATAGTAATTTAAGTTTTGCATACTGAGGCTTGGCATTTATATTTGAACTCAGCAAATTTAGAAGAATAAAGTAGCAGAGGCTTGCAGTTTTCCATCAAAATCATGTCTCTAACCTTCGTGAATGGAGAAAACTTGTCTTCAGTAGATGATGCTGGTTCTGACGTTTTGTAATGTAGGTCAAGTTTAGAAGCTCAGGAATACAGCTGATTCCATAGAAAATTCTATTTTCAAAGAGTAGAATGTTGAATTTGCAGGGAGGATAGGCATTAGACATGGGAATATGGAATTTGGCTTATGTGGGTGAGCAAGTAATTTTCCTGGGGCTCCCTTTCTGCAATGCAAAACTGCAGGTTATTATTCCCAACGCATGGTTTACTGAAAACTACAACTTAGTGAAAAATGGTTTGACGGTTTCATTGTCCATCCAGATGAAGAACATTTGGAGAATTAAAGGAGTTGAAAAGAAAAATACTGCCAGTGACATGAGCATGGAAAGGGGGGAAGGGCACAAAGGAGACTTTGTCATTATCTGTAATACTATTTCTTTTGCACCTAAAAAAGTGGTAGGAAAATGACAAAATGAGAACATGCGCCAATTCTGAATACTGCTACATGCGCATCGCTTGCATTATTCCTCTATTTTTCTTTTTCTTTTTTTTTTAGTTAGAAAAGAAATGATCGCTAACAATCTGATGATTCATTCATTCAACAAATGATTCGTTGAGAGCCTACTGTGTGATAGGTGCTAGCAATAAAATGAGAAGGAAAAAAAGACAGACATCCTCCCTGCCCTTATGGAATGTATGTTTAGACATGAAACTGCCATGTTGGGATCTAAGATAGAACGGCTACAAAGACAAAGTGAGGGAAGGGGGACGATACCGCACCAATACTGTGGAGGTGGGCTGCTGCTCATGCTGAATCAGTAAGCCAAGCTCGTTCTCTGCTGATAGGAACTGCCCCATTGTTGGTGGAAATAGAGCGTAATAATGCACTGGCTGTGGGCTACACATCTAAAGCAGTTTCATGTGATACCTACTTTTCTCGCTGATTGCAATCTCAAGTTCACCTGCATTTTTCTTTGGTTCTCTCTAGTATATGACTGCTGCCGCGCCTATGCAAGGGACCTACCTTCCCCAGTACACGCCTGTGCCTCCGACAGCTGTTTCTATTGAAGTAAGTCTGTCCCTGTCTTATAGAAAGAGGTAGGGATGACAAATCTCAGCCGCATGTACCGTGGGCCCCCATAACCCAAGCAATCTCTATGTGTGGTTTTGCGCCGCTCTAAAATTTGACATTGCAAGTTCACTGTATGAAGGTGCACCAACATGCCTACGTTGTGCTTTGCCCACGAAATAAACCAATTTGCTGTAGAGGTAAAAGGGGAGTATGGTTTTTGTACTTCAAAGATCAGAGACCAGATCACTACCCCATTAAAGGTTAACCGCAAGTACTCATGAATAGGGCAGGAAAAAATGTTTGCAACTATTTGAATGAGTTTGCTGGTGCCTTGTTACTCAAAAGAGTGTCCCTGGGCCAGCATCAGCAGCAGCATCACTGGATGCTTGTTAGAAATGCAAAGTCTGAGACACCACCCAGACTTACTGAATCAGAATTTGCATTTTAACAAGCTCCCTTGGGAATCTATGTTCACATTAGTGCACTGGTTCTCAAACTTTTCCGTATATTATTTTCTGCAATTATTTAGAGAGCTTTAAAAAATATTTATGCCTGGGTCCCATCCCCAGATTCCGATTTATTTGCACCCTCTTATGGCTGTGGATACCTCAAATGATGAAGTCATTTTGTCTTTAATGGAAACTTTGTTCCTTTCCTTCTCTCTTTCCATTGGGCTGAATCCATCCCCTGTACACGTTACTTTACTGGACAGAGCCAGCAAGCTACATAGAAAAGAAGAGAGCATAGAGCTATATAGATAGTGGTAAAACACTTAGATGTGTATATTTCTGTCTAGTCCTAGCCATTATTGTCTCTTGCCACTCCTCCCCTTCTCCTGATGGCATTTGCCATTATGGTCACAGTGCATTTCTTCCCAACAGCAGGGACTCCTCTGGAGTCCATGCTATTGCTAGTCCATGAGTTGGCCGCCAACTAGGGTGCTGGCACCACTCCACATAGAAGGCTACCATGACTTGCTCAATCTCTACAACTACAGAGATTGGGGAAATCTTCACAGAATAAATTGGATCTTACACAGTGTTTGTTTTGGTATATGCCAGATGTTTGCTAGTACCAAGGTTTGGGAAAAACAGAAGTTTAAGAGAATACCATCATGTAATTTAGGAAGCCAGGGAGGTCCAGTTTTAAATCTTTTATGTGCTCTAGACCTGTGGGCCCCAAAGAATGTGTCAGTATTAATCAGGTTTTAATTGGCTCTTCAGAATTTCAAGACTATGTGTTTAAAATAGATGTGGGGTTTGTTTTGTTTTGTTTTGTTTGTTTGTTTGTTGCTGTATTTGACCCATCAAAAAGCATCTAGATCATCAGTTAATGAATCTAGACATTCTAGGCACTTTAAGCATAGATCTCTACCACATATTTGCATTCTTCTTTGTCTACACTGACATATGGATATGCTTATCTACAGAATTTGAGCATTTTGATGACTATAAAATAATGGGACACATTTGACAGTGTGACTTATTAGAAACAGTCTAATTATAAAGAAGAAGTCTATAGTTAAAAAGAAGTCTTTTGGGTTGGGGCACCTGGCTGGCTCAGTAGGTGGAGTAAGCAACTCTTGATCTCAGGGTCGTGAGTTCAGGCCCCACATTGGGCATAACGATTACAAAAAAATAAATAAATAAAAGTCTTTCACTAAGAAAAATGGAGGGTCACTTTAATATATCGCTTTGAATTTGTGCGTATAGAAAAAGCACCGATCTCTTTTCTATGTAAAACACTCATTGAATATTCACCAATATCCGCACACATAAATGCTAGTGGGACTTTCAGAAAAATGAGTAATACCAAATAGTATATTAGGGAAAAAAAAGATTGAAGTAATATAGGGAGAATTTTTGGATTCTAAGGAACAGCTTAGTTAGGGATAGAGAGTTGACCAAAACGTTTAAAACCTGACATCACTGTAGGTGTCCAAGGCTATGAGTAAAACCAAGAGAACATATTCAGAGAGATGCCTTCTCTAGGCCTCCCACCTGCCAGATAAAACCACCTGTGCCTTTCTCAGAAGCAAACATCTATCCCTAACGATGATCAACTCCTTGTTGGCATCTGTGAGAAACGAGAGGGTGAGAGAAGTAGCAAATCAAGATTAAGGATGTCTGTTTTCTGAAACCTCGAAATGAAATCTAGTTCATGTTGTAGAAAACAAAACAAACCAAAACAAACCAAACTGCTGAAGGGAAAACCTACCTAACAGTAGCCTTTTAAAAGAATTCCAAGCTTTTATGTATTCTTTTCTTTTCTTTCCTTTCTTTTCTTTTTAGGTCCATTGTTTTGCCAAGTCAAAGAGACATGACACAACACGGTACACTACCCCAGGGAAATATTTGAATATACAAGTTTTTATAGGAATCCTGCATGAGCTTTTGATTAATAAATTATTATTTAGTGTGGCTATATGCAACCATGGTTTAAAAGTTCTAAGTTTGGTGAAAATGGTTTTCTGACCATTCGACTACAGTAGAGGTTTCTGAAGACAAGGCCTCTTGGTGACACATTGAAGTGAATTCCTCAGCCTTTATCCAGATGTGCTCTGTGGTTTTCCCTGGGGTACTTCCTGTAGCTTCATTTGGCCGAGTGCAACTCTACTCAAGCCAGATAGAAGAGGGATGTTCCCTATAGTCCATCTGGAAGAAGGCCCTTTGCTAAAGCCAGTAAGGCTTTTGTGTTCTTATTTGCCTCCTTAGGGTGTTGTTGCTGATACCTCTCCCCAGACAGTGGCACCTTCATCCCAGGACACCAGTGGTCAGCAGCAACAGATAGCAGTGGACACATCCAACGAACATGCACCTGCATATTCTTACCAACAGTCTAAGTAAGTTTGGGCTACGCTAAGCTCTTTTCCTCAAGATCGACCATCTTGTCACCATACTCTCATGTTGTATCTGTTAGCGTTTGCTGCAGTACAGACCATCCCAAACTTAGTGACAAGCATTTATTTAGTTCATGGGTCTATTTATTTAGTTCGTGGGCCGGCAACTTAAGCTGACCTCAGGTGGATGGTTCTTCTGGTCTTGACTAGAATTGCTCAAGCACCTGGGGACAGCTGATGGTCATTTTTGCAGCTCTGCTTCTGGGTGTTAGTTGTCTGTTGGTTGAATATGATGGAAGCAATTGGATTATGTGTTTCTGATCCTGCATCATCTTATTCACATGGAAGTCCCAGAATTCAGAGAACAGCAAGAGAGGAAGCCCAAATGAAGCACTTTTCAATCCATTTGGACACATTTACTACTGCCCCATAGGCCAAAGCAAGTCATATGGCCAAGCCCAGAGTTAATGTAAAATTTCACTTAAGCCTTAAATACAGAAAGGGGCATTAAAAAAAAAAAAAAACTACTATACATATTTTTGGAAAAAACTCCAATATTTCCACTTGAAACTGGATAGTAAGCCTGCATGAATTCTTAAATGAAAACAGTATCACTCCCTTTGCAGGGATACCTTGAACACCCAGTAAAGTAGTTCATGAAAAAGGGTGCTATAAAATCTAAAACAATGTGGAGTCTTATTTAGGAATTAAATGACAAAGCGACAATCATGTATCAGAATTAACTCTTGCAAATCTTTAAATCACTTATAAAGTACTGTTGGCTTTGTGTTGAGTAATTATGTAGACTAAAATTTGGGAGGTTTTGAAGCCAAAGTAATTAACAAAAATTCAGTCTATATACAGTGTCTTGTCCTGCGAACTATTCTAATCTGTAGGTAGCAATCAAAGCCCCAGTGAATAGAGAATTCCCGAGAGATCCTTCCTGTCTGCAGAGTGTTGCTCCCATTTCTTAATCATTCCTCTTTAACCTCAATACATATTTAGAGATTTGTTTGTTGCTGAAAGATTAATCATGGTAATGGAGTCTCCTCTAAGTAGCTTAGCTTCTAAAGGTAGTCTTCCAAATTAAATGTGCTGACCACATGACTTAACCTTTATTACTATTATTATTATTACTTTCACATAACAGCTTTCAGGAAAGATCCATAAAAATAAAGCATTTTGTGTTTTTGGTTTTGTTTCTTGTTTGTATTTTTAATTCACCTATAGCCTATGTGAATCACTTTTACACACATGGAACAATATGGTAGTCTCTGGTACTCTGTTCCCAGCATACTGGAATTTTTTCAGTCTGTTCAGAGGGTAATGTGTGAGAAAGGAGCAGAGACTGGCTGTGGGAAGCACGGTGAGAGACACTGGTGGGAAATGAGAGCTGCTGTATTTGCCAGAACCACTTGGTGAGTAGGTGAAGCTGGCTTTTGCTGTTTCAGAGCATAACGAGGAAGTGAGTGATCCTAGACCCTTCTTGCTAACAGTTCAATGATGTCTGGATAAATAAAAGAGATGCTTTCATCCCCCCCAGTCAACAATTATTGATACAGTGCCTACTATGTGACCCCCAGAATTCCAGATGCCAGGAAAAGAACAATGAAGGAGGCAGGCGCCTTTCCTACTCTCTTGGAGTTTACTCCCTGCTAGGAGTAGACTCACAGTCAGTGGACCAATCAGCAAACAATCAAAACACCAAAACAAAACAAAACAAAACAAAACAGAATTGCAAAGCCAAAGCCAATATGTAAAAAAGATTCTTGTGATAGAAAATGACAGCATAAATACCTAAGATTTGGTATCAGGCAAGGCCTCTCACAGAGGCCTGGATCTGAAAGATAATTACAAGCTAATCTTGGAGAGATTTGGAGAAAAAAACATTCTAGGCAGAAAAAACGGGAAGACCAAAGGTCTAGAATGGGGACCTGTGGCTAGACTGTGGTGAAAGAGTTAGGCGGGGGCGGGGTGGGGGGGGGATGTAGGAGACAGAGTCAAACAGGCAGTTTTTATAGAGCCTTTGGTCCTTGGATACTTGGCTTTGTATACAGGAATCATTCTCAGTTTTATTTGAAGAGAGCCACTAAAGCTCTGGAAGACGTTAAGGGAAGGTATGCCAGCAATTGAGTTATATTTCAAGGACTCCACTCACCAGTGGAGTCTGGGTGTGGAAGGATGTGTTTCAAGAATGACTTTCAGGATACAAACGTCCCCCTTCTTGCGACTATCTGTAACATCCTCTTTTCCCTGCCTGATTCAATCAGCTTCAGCTGCCCCCACTTAGAGCCCACAATGGGATGCTCTCTTCTTTCTCAGGTTGTCCCTACCTTTCACGACCATTGTATGATGTGGTGGGAAAGGGGATGTCCTGCCTGACCTGGAGAGGACATGTCTGCCTCTCCCAGATTCCAGTGAGGGTCTCCCTACCCACCTCCACACTTAGAGTATCCAGCACCAGGTCAGTTTCTCTGCAGGGAGACAGGATCCCTGCCCTCCAGAGTTTACAATCTAGTACGGGATTTGGACGTACACATAGACATGATGTGTCTACTGCAAGGGAGAAAATGAACAGGGCTCTTTTAAAGAATACTATAGTAATAGGAGAATGCATTTAATTGTTCTCGACTGGGTCAGCTTTGGCAGAGGTTGTGGCCACTGGAACTGGCTCTTACACAGAGTCAAGGAGGGTTCCAGGGGGAGGAACAGCTTGGCCAAAGTCCAGGGGTGGGAAAGCTCAGACTGCTTCTCTGAGAAGGGGATTCAGAATAGTACAATAGTGTAAAAAAAGCAGGTTGGACCCAGATTCTAATATCAGATGTCATACTGAGGTGCTTGGACAGCATTTCCTTTGTTCTACAAATGCTCCTCCAGCTGAGGTAAACAGTGGTTTTGGAAGCAATGGAAACAGTCCAATGATTGCAAGAATTCAGACAATAGGGAACAAAGGTCTGAAGTAAGATGGTGGCAAGTGCAATGGGGTGGAGGGTGGGGGGTAAGGGCAGGAGGGGTAGACTGAAGTAAGAGGAAAAAGGAAAACCGGGCTTTACAATTCCAAACAAAACCCTGGAGTTATTGATGCTACTAACAGGGGCAGATAAGATAAAAACCAAGGAGGGCCTGATCTGTAGAGAAAGATAAGGGATTTAATTATCCTTATAATAAGTCAATTCAAAGAAGCATTATTCCTTGAACTATCCTAGGAAGTCTGAGTCTGACCACAGAAAGCTTTAAGTGTTTAAACATTTTAAAACTACCCCCCCCACCACCACCGTGGTCACATGGTTACATGCCTTGAACCTCAGATTCCTATGGCTGATAACTCGGGCCTTTCCACAGATGATAGGGTATCAAAGAAGGAAACCCTCCCCGTGTGTCCCCACAGTGGTAAGCATTATGGCGAGGGATTTCCTCATTGGGAGGAACTTTCCTTTGCACTTATTCAGGAATGTATGTTACAGGATGTTCCACAGGGTGAGTTTGTGGCAACATGCCAGAGATGAAAGCACGCTAGAACGCGGGACATTTCAAACGTGTGCTGTGTGAACACCGCTTGCATGGCCTCGTGTACATTTCTTCAAATCTGGAGAAAATTGTTAACAGGTCCTGTTTATATTCTCAACTTACTCTCTCTGACATGCTCCCTAAGTGCCGGGAGCTTTTTTGACTTGAAAAGAGAACAATAATATATTGCATGAAAACAAAAATAGTATTCTAGGTCAAATACACTGATGGATAACAATCTATTCTGAAATTTTCTAAAAGGAAGAAATGAATGTGGCTCTATCCAAGGTTTTATCAGTTTCAGCCAAGGGCAGCTGATCTGTGTCATGGTAAGGCATGAGAGTCTACAGAACCATTTAAGAAGACACTGGGAATTGAGCTAAGTATGTGGGTCATGTAGACACCTGGGTTCTTATATAACCATCCCTGGGAAAAGTTTGAGGGATGCAAGAGTTCCCACAGAGACATTTATCAGGGAAGCATTCATAAGAAAGCAGGCACAAATAAATTAATAAATTGTTTTGAGATCAAGCCACAAGCAGTATCCCTAAAGTTATAAGGCTACAAATGTCTGTACGTTCTAACTGTATCTTTCACCTACAGTGGAGAGGGTCTCTAAAATATTTTAGCCTATCCAAGTGATCTTGAATACTCCAAATTTCACAAATGGCAGCTGATGTCCAGCATCATTATGCTAATTAACATGCCACTACTTTCTTTAGGCAACCCATTTCTGACGATCATTATGCTAATTGAGATATGGACAATTTAAAGTACTTGTGCAAACCTCTGGCCTTTCTCATTAAATGGTAGCTGACCTCCTGTGGGGTGTGAAATTTGGACGAGGGTAGCTGAGTGCCCTGGAAAAGGAGCTTAACACATCACACATAGATTTAGCACCATAATGTCTATACTAAAGATATTTTGAAGAAAATCACAGACATCACAACAGAAGGTTGCAGGATCAAAGTTTGAGAAGTAGAAATGATGTGCATATATGAATAGAAAGGTTATGTTTGGGATCTGTAGCAGCAAATATTTTACTATTCCAAATGCCACTTTCCAAGCTCAAAAACAGGTCTTCACATTTTGTATTCACGATTTTTTTTTTCCTTGTTAAAAGAGGCTATTCATGCAAAAGGGAATTTCGGGGCTCTTATCTGCAAAGGCAGACATGATACCTGTAGTTTGTTTTGGAAGTTCTGTGGAAATTCCCGTTCCTGCCCAAGTTAGCAGTTTTTCTTTGTGCTATTTAAGAAATCTTAAAAATCTTAAAAATGACAAGGGCTTGAAAAGTACAAGTCTGCAAGCAAAGTTAAATTCTAATTGCCACCTACTAGTTGTCACTCAGCCCTTTGGAGCCTCCTTTTCCTCTTCTTTAGAGCAAGAGATTAGATCAGTGTTCTCCCAAGAGTGTAAATTAGGTTTTGGTGCTGAGGGAGGATTTACCACCATTCCCTGGAGTTGGGGTGGAGGTGGGGGGGGGGGTCCCAAGGAGTTTAGGCAAACACCCTCTAACCTGAGTGAAATGCTTTCTTAATTGCAGTTCTCTTCAAAGCTATTAAAATGCTAATGGCCGGACCTCCTAGAGAGCCAGACAAATCAAACGTTTCACTTCCTGAAAGATTAGCGTGTAGGCTGGACTTCCTACTTGGGAATTCTGAGAGTTTTTTCAAACATATTAAATTACTAAAGAACTATAACAGAATGTTCACTGTCAACAGGATAATTATTTTGATACTAATTGAAAAGATTACGTTCTTTAAATAAGTTTGTTTTTATATTGATACCCTTCTTGGTTGGTGCCCTTCCTATATGTTTAGTTTACCTATGGGTAGTGCAAGAGTGGGAGCATAATGTGCAGTTTCCCCCAAACTCTGGACCACAGAATCCCTCTTTTCACACAGCATCACATGAAGCTAATCTGTCAGGAATGACACTGGGGGACATTGCAGCCTTAGATGATCCCAAAGACGTCTTTCCACTTCTAAAAGTCTGGAATTCTAAGCCTGTGGTTTGCTACTTCCTAATCTATTCACTCTGCTTTCTTTGGGGGCTGGAGGGGAGGATGAGAAGTTTCAGGGCAATACATAAGTATTATGTAAATGTGCACTTTCACATCTCATCTAGGACAGAGAAAGTGGATAGGAGTGAATTCAGTTCTATCAAATAGCAACACATTGTCCCTTCCAACTTCAGCTAGCAACCAAGAAAATGCAAAGGACAGCCATTCATTGCTCCCCACTTGTTGTTATGTAACAATGAGACCACTTGATGGGAGAGGGCCATTGGAAACATTTGGTAAGGTTAGAGCTTTAAAGTAGCTGTAGCCTAGCTCATAAATATGGATGCTTCAAGACCACTGCACGTGACATACCTGAGCAGTGTGGGTGTTGTATGTCAGGGTAGCCCATTGACTAAGACACTGTTCATGGAGCAGCTGTTCCAGAGATTCACGGTGTATTAGGCATTTTCTGTTAAATGAGTAACAAGACCAGGTGGAAGATGGGAGTGGGAGCAAACAACAGACAAAAAACAAAAACACACAACCAAACAAAGAGAAAAGTTTTATTCCCACAACAAGGTCGATTTTTAAGAAATTAATGGAGTAAGTCTGTACTTTGCAAAGGAATAGAGATCACATATATACCATGGTTCCCATGACTACTACTAATAAAGCTTCCCTAATTGTTGCTGATGGTATGAAATTTTTAATTGCATTTCTTCTTAAAAGAAGCCCCACTTTTTCACATAACACACACAAATTATGTATTCCTAGAAACTTAAACCATTGGTTAAAAATGGAACTATCAACTCTCAACTAGTTGCTTTTCTTATGTGATTCTAAGAACAAGTTTATCAGGCTTCTCAGAGACGTAGCGAATTCGTATGAGTGCTCTTTGCAAAGTAGGAAAAACAACTTCTCTGGATCATCCCAGCCTACCTGTCATATACCTTAAAACATCCTTAAGGGCATTTTGTGAATTTGAATAAAGCCCGCTTGCTCAGAGCAAATGCAGCCCTGCACCAGAGGACACAGTTTGGGGATCAGACTTTGGGTGGGAATTTAGCCCCCACAAACTCTCTCAGTCATGCATCTTGTGCAGTGAACAACCTGTACAACCTCAGCAACCCTGAGGCCTCTTTAGTAAATTAAGCAACTGGACGTCAGAAGAACCTGCAAAGCACTGAGAGAAGTGAGCTTCATCTATATTGACCTATAGGGGCGCCTGGGTGGCTCAGTTGGTTAAGCGTCTGCCTTCGGCTCAGGTCATGATCCCAGGGTCCTGGGGTCGAGTCCTGGGTCCTGCTCCTTGCTCAGTGGGGAACCTGCTTATCCCTCTGCCTGCTGCTCCCCCTGCTTCTCAAATAAATAAAATCTTTAAAAATAAATAAATTGACCTGTAGATAGTTTCAAAAATCGGTTTTTATAGCACATCCCCGAAATTATTTAACAAAATTCTAGTCTGTGGATGGAAGAGCTAAGCGTGGAAGTCAACCCACTAGAAGCTCAGTCCAGCAGTTGTAGATGGGGCAGAAGGAGAAAACATTATTTGGGCTAGGCTAGGCCAAGTGGCATAAGTAAAAATGTCATTTGTCTAGTGAAACACCTGTTACGAGCATACCGTCTGCCAGATTCCTGGAGAGTAAAAAATAGTAGAATATAGTGCCTGTTCTCAAGAATTAAAAATCTTGATGAGATGGGTGAATAAGGAAGAAGAGGGGACGAGGGAAAGTTAACAAAACCCATTCCCTCTTAACTGTCTTACTACTTTATTGGGCCAAATAAGGCTTATGTGATTCTACTTGGTGAATACCACAGGGTAACACACAACCATTGCTATATCTTGGGTACATAGTAGGGATGGGCGCATTTGTTGACTGAATTAGTGATGAATCCCACAGGATTTTTGAAAGGACAGAATTACTCAAAGAATTTCTGGGGGTACCTAAAACATAAGCCAGACATTGAAAAATAGGTTCCGTGCACATAGGGAGTATTACTTGTCTGGGTATTTTTGTCATATTTACTACTTTAAATTGAAAGATATTCTTGATCTATTAGCCTTGATCTTTAATGTGAACAAACTCTCTGACTCAAATATGCTGTAGTATTTATTACTTTAGACCAAAAAATATTCTTGTTCTATTAGCCTTGATACTTAATGTGAACAAACTCTCTGGCTCAAATATATAATTGTATGAAAGTGGCAGGATTTAAAACTTGTACAATTTTCTAGATATTGAAAGAACTTGGTATCTTTTAAAGAGACCTCACTGGAAAAGAGCACATGAGGTGATTTCAAAGTTGCTTTGATGTAATGACCGCTCATACTCAATTGTTTCCACAGACCATAAACAAGACTGAAGAATGTCCGTCTGAAACTTTGCCTTGAACGAAGAAACTTCATTGAACAGGAAGTTGGCTTCCAGTTTGCACAGGCGTCGATGGAATGCTTTTTTTTTTTTAAATTTTCTACTATACCCAGTGAAAACAAAGTGTTTTTATGTGCTGTGCAAATGGTTCCTTCATGTGGTCTGACAGTTTACTTTCGCCATCGTTTTTTTTTAAAGAAAAAAATCCCAGAAGAGGAAACAAACAAACAAAAACCAACAACAAAACAAAACACAGAAGGTTGACATTATATTTGGAAGAACATTTGATTTCAGAATTTACCAGAAGATGTAGACAGATTTTTTTTTTTTTTAACAGAAAATCAGATGTCAAGAGGTGGGCAAAGCAGAAATGGAAACAAATTGTCTTCCTCAGTAATTAAGCTACTCTTTCTTTTCCCCCTTTTGTTTAAATCTAGTGGGTTATTTTTTATTTTATTTTTTTCTTAGAAATATTTAGGTAAGGTTTATCTTGAATCTTAATTGCCTTAATTTTAAGGACGTCAAAGGCTCTCGAGGCAAGCTGTCAACGTCTTGTTAAAAAAAATTCAAGAAAGAATTGAAATATTGTGCCGGCTTTAACTGGTACAGAAGTTTAAGACTATGAGTTTTTAGGGTGAAAAAAAAACTGTACAGTTTAAAAGAAAATGTTTTTTCTTCATTTGAAGAAAATTTGTTGATAAAAGAAACCATGGCAACTGCAAGAATTGGGAAAATGCTGGGACTTTTCATGAACTTTGTCTTAAGTGTTGAATCATTCTAGAAGGCTAAAACATTTTACGGTAAAGTTATTAATGTTGGTTTAAAAACAACTGCATTAGAAATAATGCGTGTTTGGGGGCAGAATGCAGATTTTTTTTATTTACGAAGCGTGATCGCTAGCAAAAGCATTAGTGCTTTTTATCTGCAGTCTTTTTTATGAGCTTTACAAAGTTTTTAGTCAGCTTTGCTTGTCACATTGCAAAACCTAGCTTAAGAGCATTAAAAAAAAAAAACTTAAGTAGATAGGAGCTTATGGTCAAAAAGTGCAAAAAAACAAAAACAAAAAAAAAACAAAAAAAGCAATAGATAGAGAAATTGTTGACAATTTCTGTAGTCTTTCCTAGTTGTGATCAAATTCAGCCTATGGATGGCCTATTTTATACCAAAGATGAAGTGGCACCCTATTGCAGTCCAGAAGATAGAGGTTGTTTTCCTTTTCTTCTCTTTTCTTTTTAAGAATTTTATTTGACCTACATGGCCGGACCAGTTCTTACTTTGTTGTTTGTTTAAACTACCTTCCACTGGTGTTTTATATACTGCAAAACAGAGCAAAACAAAAGGTGTTTTTTTTGTTTTTGTTTCTGTTTCTGTTTTTGTTTTTTTGTTAATGTGCATTTGTTGATACTAGTAGAAGCTTGCACCTGCTGTGTTCAGCTGGTTCAGCAGGAAGAGTTCTGGATACCAACTGACAGAGCCGAACGGCTTTATATTCATTCCGTGAGCTTTTCTGGTTCCTTACTAGCTCTCTTGAATAGTGACACCTGTATTGATGGCCACCAATAAGTTGAGACACTTGTTTAACAGGTTGAAATTCTTTTCTGTGAACTTTGAACTAAAGGTCCTTTCCGAACTGGTCTGAAAGGTCGCTTGTCAAAAAAAGGCTTAGATATTCTGTTAAGTGATGAGTGGTCTCCTGAAAAGGTCTCATTGTATTTGTAACAATAGTCTTCCTTCTCAAGTCCAACGCCTCTAGGTTTTGTCTTCTCACCTCAGTCTTTGTTCATCTGCCATGAACAGCCACCTTGATTCTGCAAGTAGGGAGGAGATATCTCCCTTTTGCCTCCTGTCATTGTATTCTCATACCCTGGTGTTGTCAGAAGAAGGACAAAAATAGACCTTTTTGTTTCAGTTTAACTCTGAGACAAGTAGGACCAATCAGATTGAGGATTCTGTTAGTGGAAGTTAGGTAAGCTTTTAAAATGCTAGTTGACAATCAAGAAATTGTATGATTTATATTGATAAGAACCAAAAGAATTAGGTTTGCTCAATCTTTAAAGCCAAAGGAGATATATTTGCATTGAGAATGATGCAAAACTTTGTCTAAAATGAATTAGATTGACTTAACAAACATGTCTGCATATTTGACTCATGGAATCCATGTTCAACCTGTATAGTTTTACCTGAAATTAAGACCGATGGAACTTTGTTAGTTGAATTATGAACAGAGTTGCTTTCTGAAGGGATCATTGGAATTAGATAGGTGGAAGTTTTCTCACAAACTAAGTCGGGGGAACCTGTCTTAGTCCAGAAGGAAGAGGGAAATGCGTTAAGTGCACTGTAAAAAAAAAAAAAAAAAAAAATGGTAGGCTTTTAAAAACTAAAAAAACTTAAAAGGCAAATCATAATCCCATTAGGTCAGTATCAGTAATGAGTTTGGCTGTTCTGAAATTGTCAATATTCAACTATTTGTGACCTGTTAACAGAAATGAGCCCAGTTCTCTTATTTGAAACCCCATGAATTGGAAGCTCAAGTCTAGAAAGTGGCTCCCTATCTTTGCAGCCAAGTCAGAGGCACAAATGGATCCAAGAAAATGTAGCGTGCGCTGCTACAGAGAAATTCCATCTGGTGACACCCATCCTTAATGGTTTTCCATGCTCTAGAGAGAATCCTAGGTGTGTACTATCTTCTGTTCCGTCCTTCAAGCTGCTCATGTATTTCAAGGGTGGCACTTAAGTTTTATCTTTGAGAAGCGGGCCCCTGAGTTTCAGGGGGTTTAAGGAACATGTATAGGAACTGTGCTTTTCGTTTCTCTTTTTCAGTCTCTGAACTCTTTGTATAAATAAGGATTATCCTGGGCATAATTCATTTGAATATGAAACCAACATGCTTTCTTTTGTTTCTGTAAAAAAAAAACACGAAAAAAAACCTTAATGTGATACAAAGAAAGTCTCATTTACGCAATCAACAATGAGGCTAAGAGGTAGCTACCATGTGGCTGATGAATGTGCCTAGGTAACTTCCTGTTTCTATTCAAAACTACTGCTTTATTTATACATTCAGAAACATTTTTTTCAACTATGAAATTTCAATGATCTCAATTTTTTTAAGCCACTTCAGGCACAGGGAAATTACCTGTCATTTTATGTGTCCATGTGTGTTTTGTGTTTGGATTTTTTATATCATGCCATTCTAGAAAATATCTTATTTCAAACCAAAAAGAAAAAAAAAAGAAGGAAAAATGACACATGTTCAAATTTGCATCTGTCATCTTACCTAATGATTGTTTTTAAGAGTCAAGTCTGGGGGAATAAACAAAAAGCATCAACAGGTAAGCAGCATTACGTTGTATGAGAATAAAACAAACCAAAATGTGTTCAGTATACGCAGACATCAGAATCCTGATTGAATCAGCAACTAATATTATGGTGATTCTAATCCTATTTAGGACTCTTTTTTTTTTTTTTTTTTAAGTATTCTGGCTCAGATTTCCAAACATTTATTCAGATATTTCCATTTTTTTCCTTTTGACTTTAATTGCCAAGGCTTCTAAACATCAGGAAACAAACCAAAGCCACAATCCAAATGGGATAAAAGTTATCTTATCCAAACTCTAGTTACATGGTCAGTGGAGGAGGGGGTTTTCTTTTAATAATGATAAGGTTTTGTCGGGGAAGACAAATTATGCGTAGTGACTCAATGCATGGCCATGTGTTCTGGAGATGTCCGGCCCCTAGGTAAGCTAAAGGTAATGCTAGCAGGTGCTGGTGACTGTTTGTCCTTGAAGACTGGCACACCTTGGTTTTTGCAAGTGACATAAAATTCTTAAAAACGAAACAACAACAAAAAATCCTCTACCTGACTTCGGTTTGGCTGTTTCCTTGATAAATTTCAATCATTCAGATGTTGTCTCCATGCTTCACTTGAATCAATTCTTCCTGTGACTTTAACAGATCTGCCACATTTGATAGCATATAAGACTCACTTCCACACATTCTAGTGAAAAACTACCTGGTATTAAAAGCACTCATGTTAGAGACGGAAGGCTGAGAGCAGAAAAAGCCTGGATGGAGCAGAAGGTCATTGTCCCTGCAGAATACATCGACCCCTTGCAAAACTGTGTGAAAATCATTTCAATTCATGTGTGACAAGAAAAGAATAGCTTTTTTTCCTAAAAAAAAAATTACTTGAATATTTGCGATGTCTAATATATATACCTAGGTATCTTTTATGGTGGCCTGAAATCCCCATTAATGAAGAGTGAGATTTGATTTGAGTAGCACTTTTGCAGTCTTCTTCATGATTCCGAAGTTTCAATGGACTGTCTAGACAGATTATAATGTTAGTAGGGAACTAAAAATACATTTGACAACTCAGTCTCATTCTTAATTTGCGTGCACGAACCACTGCAGATGAGCTGATAAGCAGGGAGAAATTCTTAAGTGGGATTCAGTGATTAATGTTTTTAGATGATATAAAAACAAATGAAGGGGGATATTTACATATGTGTATAAACAACGTTGAGCACATTTGAGGAATCATACTTCATAACAAAGTTTAAACATGTCATAGAGACTTGATCTACGTTATCTTGTCCACAGTAGGGAGTGAAGGATGAGATTTTAGTTTTTTTGTGTTATTGTGCCTGGCATCCTTCAAAATTTTGAGCTCACTGAGACTGACAGCATCGCACTCCAATCTGAGGGACTGACAGAATTTAAACAGGCTCATTGATTCTGTATACTACCCCCTTCCTGTGACAGAGTGATAATGGGATTTCATTAATGAATCAATTTGTTACAAATGACATCCACCGTGGCATTGAAAGACAGTTGAGTCTAACTCAAATTTAACATTTCTTACCCAATATTCTTAAATATGAAATCGGTCCCTTAATCTGAGTGTTCTTGGTCATGCCTGTCCTTTGTGGACTGCACAGAGTTCAGGAAAATACAAAGCTAAATATAAGATCCCTGAGTGGCCCCAAAGATCTTTTCTCATCTGGGGCAGGGAAGCTCACCCCAGATTGGTGGTTTCTTTCTCTTTCGTTTTATACCCTAATACGTATGCTCCCTGTCACATGAAAAAAGGATGGATAGCTTCTCAGTACTCATTTCTTTGTATTTCTGAAAGGGAAAATAATATTTTAAGAAACGCTTCTTCCGCTCAGGAAGATTTAAAGCTGGAGCAGAGGTGAGATCAAGCTTGGAGTCTGAGGGAAGAACCTCTGGGCCACGGAGTCACACTTTTCTTCCATTTTATTCACTCCAGTTAGTAACTTCCCCAATGACTGAGTCTTGCAGAAATACAATCACTCTCAATTTTTGAAGGGCTAACTATTTACTTGATAGATTTGTTTTGTCTTCTTTTTTCAGCTGTTAGGTCTTCGGCTCTATTTCCTTTTATTAGCATTTCACCGTGAGGGTGGAAAAGAAACATTTGGAAATCAAATTCAAATCAGTCTGTTTCTTTAAGTCTCGATTTACCGAAGGAGTTTAAAATCATTAGTAAAACAGTCAGTGCATTATATACCACGGATTTTTACTGTCCATAATGTCCCTTTCCCATCCACCGCAAATAATTGAGAGTTGGCTGTATTCTTGCAAATACAAAGGGAAAAAAAATTGTAGCAAAGTATTTGGCTTCCCTCAAAAGAAAGCTGTTTTGGTTTCGTTCACTATTGAAATTTTAACCAGAAGAAAAGGTCAACTCAAAATTGAGTTATGAGAATATAATAACATCTCTTGGTTAAATATACACTCTTATCCCTATCTTAAATCTTTGGCAAAAAAAAAAAATGCATTGTTTTGTTATTTATTTATTTTTTTTACTTTGCATCACAGTAATAAGGGTGAATGACCTTGACACTCCAGTGGATTTTTTCTGATCGTTTCAAATTTAAGTAGTGTCCAAAGTGTAACTTTAGTGTTATGCTTTGTATTTTAAACCCTCTGGTCTTAGATTCTTAAGAAAGATGCTCTGTCCTCCTCCCCAAAATATGTCATTTCCTCATATATGAAAAAATGAGTTATTTCATACTTTTCAGGAACTATAAAAACTATTTCAAAGAGACACTTGAAAAAGTTTTCTCCATTCTGGAAATTAATGCTTCTATTTATTTAAAAAGAAGAGGAATATAATTGGAATCTTAATTTTCAAAGAATAAATGTAAAAGTGTACTTGCTATGAAATTCCAGTTTCTTTAAATTAAAAAAAAAAAAGGGACACAGCTTCTTTTAAAACCCTTGTTTTAGGCCATATTTGACTTCATGGAACTTCTGAAACATCATTCAAATTTGAACTTTATTTAAGAGCATTTTGTACTGCTGTCTCTGTCATGGAAAGTTCTGTAACTCTATGGTGTTTCCGGTTTTATTTTTAATTTTTCATCTGTACCACAGTCAAATTAGCTACCATTTCCCCCGTTCCTTGGGCTTTCTGTAGATCAGTGGATGTTAGGTTTAAACTTCTGTTTTCTTTGATGAAGCTTTCAATAAAAAATGAAAATAAAAGCAATCAAGTAGGCTGTTGTGTTTTTCTTCACTGCTCCAGAGTGGGTTGAGGGAGGGACCGGTGGGAGGGAGCAGTCTCTGTATTTAATTGGGTATACTGCTGGCTTCCTTTAGGATGCTTCAAAATAAGAAGGAGGAGGAGAAGAAGAAGAAAGAAGAAAGAAGAAGAAGGAAGAAGGAAGAAGAAGGAGGAGGAGGAGGAGAAGGAGAAGAGGAAGAAGAAGCAGCAGCAGCAGCATACCATCCCTGGTAACAAAAACTAGGAGAGGAAGGAGCATTCTATTCATGCAAGGGGCTGAGAAAACCCCTAATTAGGGACTTTTGTAGGGAGAGACCCTGTAGGTCTTCCTAACCTCACACATGCTTCCTACTCTTTATGCTTCAGAGATAGTCCAGTTCCTATCTCCAAACATGCTTAACATCTACCAACTACTTCGCATATCTTTTGCAAAGACCAGGAGATAGAGTTATACGTAAAAAATTTCTTTTGACACCTTGACCCTGTAAGGATTAAAACGCAGGTCAACCAAAATCAGAAGTGTCCTCAAGCATGGAGGACTGTGGTAAGCAAAGAACAGAAACTATATTTCTCTGGTGCAGGATCATCTAAACTAACTGGGAGCTCCTATTCGAGGGCCACAAATACTCTGTGCTACAATACATATTTGCTATTGTTAGTCAATATTTAATTCTATAGACGACAAGAAAACAAAGGAGATAAATGAAATTCATACAATGTGTTAAACATAGCAAAGAAAGTAAACTTCAGGACATAAAATAAGTAGAGCATGTGAGTCTGAACAAAAATAGAAATGGAAAGATGAAGAAAACACTATATATTTATGATGCACTAAATATACATGAAGTGCCATGTATTCCTGATATGCTAAATATACATAAGAAATATGAGGCACTCAATATTTTTGAGGTCTTAATTTGGTCACCCTTTGGCACCCATAGCAACTTATCAGGCTAATCAGTGAATTTCAATTACCTGCCCTTGCTTCTCTCAGAATGAACGTGTTTCACTAGCTCCTTCCTTCTGTGGCCTGTCTTGCTCACATTTCAGATCTGATCTCTGTATCACACAATCAGTGGAGAAGGATGCTATATATGCAGGATATATGAACATTGCAGAGCTTTTAGCTGTGTGGTCCTTCTATTCCTCTTGAACACTACCCTGAATGAGTTAACCTACCCCATGGCTTTCACCTTCTTTCTTGCTATGGGTTTTTAATAGATTAATAAGTCCTTGCTTTCAGCATCTTTATTTGACCTGTGAACCCTTCTGTTCCATGACCTGTAGTATAACTTGCATGATAACGTACATGAAGGCTACTATTGTATCAACATCATTTCCCATGTGACATCTTCATGCTTTATACTATAAGCACCCAAGAGAGGATATAAACAAAGCTAACCAACCAGTGTCAGGCTCTGAGAACGTATTCTATATATCCCTTTTCCCCATATGAGTAGCAGTTCACGTTGTACTTCTCGGCAGAAGAAGCTGGAAGAGAAACCTAGAAAAATAGAATTATTGGAGAGTATAAGAAAATAAGAATGGAGTGAAGACCTTGAAATTAATTTTACTCAAGTTCCATCAGAGTTCTTTTTAGAGCAATGGTTCTTTTTTGCTGTTTGATTGTTTTTCAGGTATTACAGACTTTTAAGAAGATAATACCAGCACTACTACCCATATGCACAAAATTTTCGCTTCAAATTGCAGGACGCTTGGGAACTTCCTGAAACATATCCATAGGCTTTTGCTGAAGAATCCCTAGTTTCAAGGCATAAAAAGAGAAAAAAGACCAGAGAGTGAAGAAACAAGCTACATTTATAATGGTGTCCCTTGTATATCAAATATCCATGATTTCTTGACCTCATATCTATGTATTTTTTACTGTTTCATAATTTATTCTGAAAAGTGAGTGCTTCTCCAACTCTCAACAGTCCCAGTAAAATTCACAATTGATAATGCTTTTATTTTTAAAGGGATACTGAAAAGAGTAACCCTTTTTGTTGCTTTCCAAAGTTAGTAAAGTGAAAAGTAATATAGCCGAAACATAATCTCAGAAGATTTGGTTATTTTTCGAATTCTGGTAAATGAGTGTCATTTACAATAATGATGAAAAAGTCTCCCATGTATCAAAAGTTGTCTTTTCATTTAAATACTGAACAACAGAGGGAGTAGCCTACTGTCAGGAGCTTTCTCCTGCCCTTAGAAGGTTGTAGGCTACTATCCTGATAAAGTGGTCACCAGGTGGCGCTGGGGAATTAGTCTCCAGTGGATTCCAAGCCCACATCCCAGATTCTTCATTCCTAAACAGAACCCGTGATACGAGGTATGGCTCTAAGAGCCAAGAGTCGCCATCACTGAGCCTTCACTATGTGCCAGGGACTGTGCCAGGCACGCCCTATACTTGAGGCCATACAACACTCACGTGATTGCTCTGAGGTAGTTGCTACCACTACCTCCATTTTCGAGATGAGGGTTGGAAAGTTAGAGACTTAACCATGGACCTACATCCAGGAAGCGCTAGAGTGTTCTTTTAAAAACAGATCCAGGGTCGCCTGGGTGGCTCAGCCAGTTGAAACGGGGACTCTTGATTTCGGCTCAAGTCATGATTTCACAGTTGTGGGATCAAGCCCCGCATCGGGCTCTGCCCTCAGCACAGAGTCTGCTTGAGATCTCTCTACCTCTCTCTCTGCCCACCCCACCGCTCATGCACTCTCTAAAAATAAATAAATAAATTATAAATTAAAAAAGAGATCCAAAATCTCAACCCCCGAGTTCTAAGATTTCGTCTTCTGCAATGACTTTGGGAAATGCCAATGTGGGAGATAATTTTGTTTTCAATTTTTTTTTCAAATGTTTATCTCACTTGGCCTGAGATTTTTTTCGGTTCTGTAGAGGACATTCAATGTTTGTTCTAATCACTTTGGTCACAGAAACCCAACACAATTCACATTTTCCATCCCAGAAATAACTTGCTGTTTCAATCATCTCTGTGATTTGTTCTGGAAAGAAAGGATGTATCTACAAAATAGATAGGCGTAACTTTTCATTTACTCATTCATTTAACAGTGCCTGGCACACGAACATTCCATAAATATTTTAATGATAAATAGAGTAGACATGGTTCTTGTCTACGGGGATGTCATATTTTAGTAGGCTCTGGTTTATGACAACATTTTAGCATGAAATAAGATCAGGGAACTTTGTGAGCAATATGTTTCCCATGGCTTGATGCAAAATAGATGGAAAACTTCCTAATCTGAATGCAGTCATGTCTTCTCCCATCCACACGTGTGGTGGGTCTTCCAACTCCCTTGCTGTTGCCTCTCCCCTAATTTGGCCCTTCGGCAAAGTGGCTGGACATTTCACTGTTGCCCTTTCCCCAAATCATCTGGGCCATTTAACACTTGACATCAAGGAGAGTGGAATCTGCCATCCTGAGCTGTTCGTAACTCTAGTAGTGTTGAAGGATTTCATTTCCTTTGGTGCCCGTGGTTCTTGGTCATGCTGCTTGGAAGAATAAAGAGGTAGACCAGAGGAAGAGTGGTGGGCAGCAAAGCAAAAGCAAAGTTTTCTGAGCAATAGTACAAAGCTCTGAACGAACAGGGAGGGGACCTGATAGAGTTGCAACAGGGAGGGGACCCGAGAGAGTTGCCACCGGAGTTTCTAAGTCTAAGGGTTTTTATGGGTTTGCTGGTGGGCTGTTTTAATCTGATTAACCCTCCCTGAGCCTGTCATCCAATCAGGTTTTTGTCATCTACCTAGCACGTGGGAAAGGGTGGACGGCTCCTTCCAGAGTGGTGTAAAATTCTTTTAAGGGTGGTTTCCTCTTAGGGTGGGGGTCCCTTGTTCCTGCCTGCCTTTCTTCCAACTATCCTTCATTAGGAGCATCTCTTATCTGTTACCACTGGTCTTTTCACAACCAAGCAGGGATGTGCAGGTGCTGGCACAGTTTAACCATGAAGGAACTGGGGCTTTGAAAAGTTGTAAGACTTGGCCATGTTTTCATGATGCAGATGGGATCCAAGCTCAGAATCTGCTAAATACAAAGCCAAAGATTTGCCTTTTATGTAGTGCTGGATCCACTGATGTGACTTGAAAGGATACATTATTGATCCAAAATAATTTTTCTACTACCTGACCTTTGACCGATATAATTTTCTTCTTATAGGTAGATCACAAAATATTGGAGAAAGTGCTGGACAAGCAGTGGAAAGATCTTGGATCCTAACTTCAGGCATACTCTTTGCTAAATATGTTTTCCCCTCTCTAAAATTCAACTTCTTTATCTATCAAAATGCATACCTTTTCTCTGGGTTTTGCGTTTGCTTGTTTTTTAACAGCAACAAAAGAATGATTTATGTGAAGCACAGCCCTGTCTCCATCACTTCACAATAGGACAGGAGTAGAGAAGAGTCACCCTGCAAGTGTCATTCAGTCCAAGGTAGAGCTCCATGCCTCCCAAGACAACGGACCCATTACCCTCAAAGACCCATGCCTAGAGCCAAGCTGAACACACAAACAGGCCAGCCACAGGAAGCTTCAAGCTTCCCATCTGCAGCCTTCTACCCTCTCCACCCTCAGTCAGGCACCTCCCAGCCTCTGAGCCACCAGGGAGCTTTCCGTTAAAATGGGTTTATGTGTCACATAAAATAAGAGATTACTCTCTGGAATCTGTTGTTCTGTAGAAGGTTTAAAATGACTCCCCCCACCCACACATGTAATCCTGATCAGCAGTGACCACTCTTCCTCTATTCACCAGAGATGCTGCCCTTTGAAAAGATTGCCACCTCAGCTACATACTCGTTTCTCTGTTGGCCTCACTGAAATCTCCTGTCTTCACCTAAGATAGGAAGGAATCCAGGTACTTTCTTTCCCAGGTTCAGAGGCTGAGAGGAAGAGCCCTGATGGATTAGAAAAAAAAAAAAAAAATTCATTCCTTCTGTTCCCCTCAAGAGATTTTTGTGGAGATCTTTGCTAAAAAGTGTTCTGGTCCATTCCCGAAAAGTTAGTTTAGATTTGGAGGACAAACAAGCACAGAGGCAGGCAGCCTTTCCGATTAGGTATTAGGTTTGAGGATACAGGATGCGAGGAAGAGGAGTATAAAATCCCAAGTTGATTTCTTCATCAGCTCTTCTAGAAAAACTCAGAGGATGGACACTAAGAAGATCCCACCTTCCCCAAGCCTTGGGGACAATTCCTAAAGTTCTGCTATCATGGACTGGTCATTTTTGACAAAGTCACAGTGAAAGAGACAAGAATATAGAAAGGCATCTCTAAAGGAACATTTTTTAAAGGATTTATTTATTATTTTGAGAGAGAGAGAGCACAAGCAGAAGGGGCAGAAGAAGAAGGAGAAAGAATCTCAAGCAGACTCCGTGCTGAACATAGACCCCAATGCTGGGCTCAATCTCACGACCCTGAGATTACAACCTGAGCTGAAACTAAGAGTTGGACGCTTAACCAACCGCCACCCTGGCACCACTTTAAAGGAACTTCTCACTCAGGCATCAGGGGCTCTGAGTAGGGTCCAAAGGTACTGATGTTTGGTATCAGAACTGTTTTTTTGGGTTTTTTTTTTAAGTGTTCTTTTTTTAATTTTATTATGTTATGTTAGTCACCATACAATACATCATTGGTTTTTGATGTGGTGATCCACAATCCATTGTTTTCGTATAACACCCAATGCTCCATGTAGTACGTGCCCTCCTTAATATCCATCACCGGGCTAACCCATCCCCCACCCCCTCCCCTCTAAAACCCTGTTTGTTTCTCAGAGTCCATAGTCTCTCATGGTTCATCTCCCCCTCCAATTCCCCCCCCCATTTTTCCCTTCCTTCTCCTAATATCCTCCATGCTATTCCTTATGTTCCACAAATAAGTGAAACCATATGATAATTGACTTTCTCTGCTTGACTTATTTCACTTAGCATAATCTCCTCCAGCCCCATCCATGTTGATGTAAAAGTTGGGTATTCATCCTTTCTGATGGCTGAGTAATATTCCATTGTATATATGGACCACATCTTCTTTATCCGTTCATCTGTTGAAGGGCATCTCGGCTCTTTCCACAGTTTGGCTATTGCGGACATTGCTGCTATGAACATTGGGGTACATATGGCCCTTCTTTTCACTACATCTGTGTCTTTGGGGTAAAGCCCCAGTAGTGCAATTGCTGGGTCATAGGGTAGCTCTATTTTTAAATTTTTGAGGCACCTCCACACTGTTTTCCAAAGTGGCTGTACCAGCTTGCATTCCCACCAACAGTGTAAGAGGGTTCCCCTTTCTCCACAACCTCTCCAACATTTGTTGTTTCTTTCCCTGTCCATTTTTGTCATTGTAACTGGTGTAAGGTGGTATCTCAATGTGGTTTTGATTTGGATTTCCCTGATGGCTAATGATGATGAACATTTTTTCATGTGTCTGTTAGCCATTTGTATGTCTTCTTCAGAGAAGTGTCTTTCATATCTTCTGCCCACTTTTTGACTTGATTATTTGTTTTTTGGGTGTTGAGTTTGAGAAGTTCTTTATAGATCTTGGATACCAGCCCTTTATCTGTAGTGTCATTTGCAAATATCTTCTCCCATTCTGTGGGTTGCCTCTTTGTTTTGTTGACTGTTTCCTTTGCTGTGCAGAAGCTTTTTATCTTGATGAAGGCCCAAAAGTTCATTTTTGCTTTTGTTTCACTAGCTGTTGGAGATGTATCTTGAAAGAAGTTGCTGTGGCCGATGTCAAAGAGGTTACTGCCTATGTTCTCCTCTAGGATTTGGATGGATTCCTGTCTCACATTGAGGTCCTTCATCCACTTTGAGTTTGTCTTTGTGTATGGTGTTAGAGAATGGTCGAGTTTCATTCTTCCGCATGTGGCTGTCCAATTTTCCCAGCACCATTTATTGAAGAGACTGTCTTTTTTCCATTACATGTTTTTTCCTGCTTTGTCAAAGATTATTTGACCATAGAGTTGAGGGTCCATATCTGGGTTCTCTATTCTGTTCCATTGGTCTATATGTCTGTTTTTGTGCCAGTACCATGCTGTCTTGGTGATCACAGCTTTGTAATATAGCTTGAAATCGGGCAATGTGATGGCCCTAGCTTTGTTTTTCTTTTTCAACATTTCTTGGCTATTTGGGGTCTTTTCTGATTCCATACAAATTTTAGGATTGTTTGTTCCAGCACTTTGAAAAATGTCATTGGAATTTTGATCGGGTTGGCATTGAAGGTATAGATTGCTCTGGGTAGCATAGACATTTTAGCAATGTTTATTCTTCCGATCCATGAGCATGGAATATTTTTCCATCTTTTTGTGTCTTCTTCAATTTCTTTCATGAGTGTTCTGTAGTTCCTAGAGTATAGATCCTTTACCTCTTTGGTTAGGTTTATTCCGAGGTATCTTATGGTTTTTGGTGCTATTGTAAATGGAATCGTTTCTCTAATCTCTCTTTCTACAGTTGCGTTGTTAGTGTATAAGAAAGCAACTGATTTCTGTGCATTGATTTTGTATCCTGCCACATTACTGAATTGCTGGATGAGTTCTAGTAATTTGGGGGTGGAGTCTTTTGGGTTTTCCACATAAAGTATCATGTTGTCTGTGAAAAGAGAGAGTTTGACTTCTTCTTTGCCAATTTGAATACCTTTTATTTATTTTTTTGTTGTCTGATTGCTGTTGCTAGGACTTCTAATACTATGTTGAACAATAGTGGCGAGAGTGGGCATCCTTGACGTGTTCCTGATCTTAAGGGAAAGGCTCTCAGCTTTTCCCCATTGAGGATGATATTTGCTGTGGGTTTTTCATAGATGGATTTTATGAACTTGAGGAATGTTCCCTCTATCCCTATACTCTGAAGAGTTTTAATCAGGAAAGGATGTTGTATTTTGTCAAATGCTTTTTCTGCATCAATTGAGAGGACCATATGGTTCTTCTCCCTCCTTTTATTAATGTGATCTATCACATTGATTGATTTGCGAATGTTGAACCACCCTTGCATCCAGGGGATAAATCCCACTTGGTCGCGGTGGATGATCCTTTTAATGTATAGTTGGATCCTATTAGCTAGGATTTTGTTGAGGATTTTGGAATCCATATTCATCAGGGATATCGGTCTGAAATTCTCCTTTTTAATGGGGTCTTTGCCTGGTTTGGGGATTAAGGTAATGCTGGCCTCATAGAATGAGTTTGGAAGTTTTCCTTCTGTTTCTATTTTTTGAAACAGCTTCAGTAGAATAGGTATTATTTCTTCTTTGAATGTTTGGTAGAATTCCCCAGGGAATCCATCAGGTCCTGGACTCTTGTTTTTTGGGAGGTTATTGATCACTGCTTCAATCTTGTTACTGGTTATTGGCCTATTCAGGTTGTCAATTTCTTCCTCTTTCAGTCTTGGCAGCTTATAGGTTTCCAGGAAGGCCTCCATTTCATCCAGGTTGCTCAGTTTATTGCCATATAGTTGTTGATAATAATTTCTAATAATTGTTTCTATTTCCTTGGTGTTAGTCGTGATCTCTCCCCTTTCATTCATAATTTTATTAATTTGGGTCCTTTCTCTTTTCTTTTGGATAAGTCTGGCCAGTGGTTTATTGATCTTATTAATTCTTTCAAAGAACCAACTTCTAGTTTCGTAGATCTGATCTACTGTGTTTCTGGTTTCTAATTCGTTGATTTCTGCTCCAATTTTAATTATTTCTCTTCCAATGTGTGGCTTAGGCGTTGTTTGTTGCTTTTTCTCTAGTTCTTTAAGGTGTAGAGTTAGTTGGTGAATTCAGGATTTTTCTATTTTTTTGAGTGAGGCTTGGATGGCTATGTATGCCCTAAAGTCCTTTCCCCGCTGCTACTGGTCTGCGAGTCTGTGCCCATCTGCAGCGCACGAGGCTGTCACTCACCGGCAGTGTAGGATCCCCAGGGCCAGGCACCCTCCCGCCTCAGTTTATCCTCTGATATCTGCCCGCGGAATCACGGCTCCCTGCTTCGTACCTCAAAACCAACCGCCTGCAATATTGTTTGTAGAGATCCAGATCTTCTTACATCTCAGGCTGGTTTTGTGGGTGCTCAGAGTGGTCTGGTAGATATCCAGCTCAATTCCGGGGACCAGTTGAAATAGGGACCCCTACTCCTTTGCCATCTTCCCCCCTCCACCAGAACTGTTTTTATAAAGTGAAGAGCTCGGGGCACCTGGCTGGAACAGTTGGCTGAGTGTCTCACTCTTGGTTTCAGCTCAGGTCCTAAACTCAGGGTCATGAGATCGAGCCACCCATTGAGTCCCTCTTAGGGCCCCCCATTGAGCCCCACATCAGGTTCCATGCTTGACATGGAATCTGCTTGAGATTCTCTCTCTCCCTCTGCCTCTGCCCTTCTCCCACTTGCACTCTCTTTCTTTCTCTCAAAAAAATCTTCTTTAAAAAAATAAAAATAAATAAAGTGAGGAGCTCATAAATAGGGGGGAAAGACTTAAGACAAAAATTAGGACAAGGAATAGAATCCATAGATTGAGTAGAGGATCACTGTGGTGCTATCGTTGATATTTGTTTCTGCTAAACCCTTCTCCAGTTTCTCAGAAAACCTGAGTTAGCTGTACCAAGCTGTCAGCTGCATGTGCAGGACTGAGCAGTCACTTCCTCACACTCCTTTTATAAGATACTCCCATTTGCCTCAGTCAGAAGGATGCTAATGGGAATATATTTACAAGGGACATAGGAGGGCTGAGGGATGCTCTGGTCCACATGCTCACTGACACAGTTCTGGATGATGGCATGATTGGGACAACTGAGACCACAATGTAGTACCTGAGGGTAGGCTCCCTTATAGTAGTTTGGGGTTTAGAGATGGGGAGCAACGATTAAGTGACTGCAGCCCAGCTGGTGGAAGCTGACTTGGAAAGGGTGGGTGGACACTGGTTAGTTTCAGATGCTTCATGTTCCAGAGAAGGGCCAGGAACCTCAGACATGACACTACCTGCTTGCCAGATCCTCTGAAAGAGGAACGTCCCTTTCCATGAACTCCTCCAGGCCTCTGGGGAAAGTCTGGCCTTCTAGAAACTTTTGTGAGTGTCATTTAAAAAGACTAATAAGAAGGCAAAGTCCAAGGATGAATGGCCATGCCACTGAAGCTCAAGAACCTCACTACCTTTTGGCTGCTAACACATGAAGTGGAGAGGAGAGTCGTAGAACTCAGCATTACTTATGATTCCAGAGCCTTTGCTGCATGTGTTGTGTGACATCCATCTCTGTGCAGCTTTGGTGATCAGGGAAGTCTCTGAGGAACCACTTCCTGGAGAAAGAAAGTGGTTGGTTGGGCTCTCCTTGAGCCAGGGTTCCACATGGTAACAGAGGTGAAAGTAAGCTAAATGGGGTTGGTGGTGGCAAGCTGTGGTGGCTCTAACTAGTTGGTATGGTTTAGTCTCAGGAAAGTTTAGGCTAGTATATGCCAGAGATCTCTGAAACACCTTACTGTGTGGCGGAGGGCCTCACCAGGCTCAGTATGATGGCCCCATTGTACAGTTCTCCAGGGTGCCCACAACACATCAGCCAAATGCTGGTACAACTCCAGCATGTACCACAAGGGACATCCTAGGACCCGTGGCTTCCTCTGCTGTTTGCCAGGGGCTTGTTCTAATAGCTTTCCAACCAGGGTAAGGGAGGGGCTTCAGCCAGGAGAGCAATGAGGGCTTCCTTACCTATGCCAGTTGGACCCTCTGTTCCATGAAAAGCACCAGTCTCCAAAGAAGAAGGAGTCTAAAGATACTGAGGAGGACCATCTTGAAAAGTTTGGTGTTCAGCCATGTGCTCCAGCCCCAGCCCAGAGAATATCACTCTGAACCTTTCCTTCATACAGGTAACCACATCCTGGTTCCACCACCACAGAGGATAGGGCAAAGAAGGAAGAAATGTGAGCGAACCAGCAGGCCTCATGTCACTTCTTCTGGGAGGATCTCCTGGGCCAACAGAAGTCTCCTAATTTGGCCTCTTTGCATCAAAACAAACACAAACAGCAGTCAAGACAAGGCTAGCATGCCCTTCCTGCTCTACAAGGCTGGGGATTCAGAGGCTGAGGTCATTTAAATGGAGGAGTCCCCCCCAAAAAATAAATAAATAAATGGAGGAGCCCATTACAGGAACTGTTCCCTTGCTTTACCCACTAGGATTAAAAAAAAAAAAAAAGCTTTTTGTTTGTTTATTTGTTTGTTCTTTATTGTTTTCTTCCACGGGAGATGGGTCTGGTGGAATTTTTGGCAGAGGCTTTTATTTCTGTCCCCCCCAGCCAGCACCATGAAGGACAAAAGACACTTTATCGAGATTCTCCTCCATCTTCCCTGGTGGGGTTCCAAGAGGAAAAGCATTCAAGAAGATGAAATCCCATTATATCTTCATCTCCAGGGGGCCACACTCTCACATGGTCTTTAGTAACACATTTTGAATGCTTAACTGAATCTTATTAGAGGATTTATGTGGTATACTGGGTTGAATGATGCCCCACTCCCATCCCCAAAAAGATAC